>NW_024097786.1:0-2798 GCF_016545835.1 Crotalus tigris | reverse complement strand
GTAAGTTGGCGCCCCCAACGAAGGTCAGCTGGACTTCTCCCTGTAGAAGTGGACGGTGTGGTGCGATAAGAAAGGAGAAAGTCAGCCAACCTGTGATGCCAGTTCCCGTAGGTGAGTCTCTTCAAGGCGTCCTTTGCGATGCGCACCATGCGTTCCGCCATACCGTTGGTGGACGGGTGAAAAGGCGCAGACGTGGCATGACGAATCAGGTTTGCCTGGAAGAAAGCTTGGAATTCGGAGGAGGTGAATTGAGGGCCGTTGTCGGACACGATGACATCTGGCAGCCCGTGTGCAGCAAAAATCCCCCTCAGTACCTGAATAGTCTTTGCAGTGGTGGTGGATGAGACAGGGCACAACCCCAAGCCATTTGAATGGCTTGTCAACAAGGGCACCAAAGAATCGCAGAACTGGCCTGAAAGGGTACCCAGCGAGGTCCAATGTTGCACACTAGACCATGGAGGACTGTGTTTCCTCCATCTATGCATCAGGAGCTTGGGCCTCCTTATGGGCGAGAGATCGTGCAGAGTGGATGCGTGGCACCTTAGACCTCAACGTATCTGCTCTAAAGCAGGCCACCACAAGTGGCTTCGTGCAAGAGCCTTCCTACGGACAATGCCAGGATGACCCTCGTGGAGGGATTCTAAGACCCTAGTCCTCATTGAGGTGGGAATGACAACTCTGTTTCCCCAAAGCAGACAACCCTGAGAAAGGGACAGTTCGTTTCTTTTGGACCAGAAACTCTGAAACTCAGGACTAGGCAGTGCTCAGGCCACCCGGACAGGACCCAGGAGCGGACACGTGAAAGTGTGTGATCTGTACCCGTTTCAGCGGGAACATCCCTGGCACTAAGAGGGAGCTCGGGCAAGGCTTGGATTGATAGAATGTTGACAGCTGGCGCGGGGTCAGCTTCTACTACTGGCAGAGGCAACCTACTGAGGCCATCAGCATGGCCAATTTCTTTCCCAGGCTTGTGGAGTAATGAAAAATCATATGCAGACAAAAAAATAGACCACCTAAGCATTCTAGAGGAAAGGAGGGGGAGTCTGATTACGTGTGGTAAACAGTCCCAGCAAGCAGCGTATGGTCAAGTGAAGACCGTTGTGAAAAGGCTGCCAATAGAAAATCGTGCGAAATTTTTAATTCCTAAGAAACAACAGCAGAGGCCTCCTGTCTATCTGAGGTAGTGCGGCTCGGGCAGAAGACAATGTTCTGGAGTAGTACTGCAATAGGAAACCGGAGTTCCATCAGAGAGATGATGGTGACTCCAGGACAGCTCCAACCCCGTAGGGGATGCATCACAAGCGATTGCACACCAGGGAGAGACTCGTTGAAATGTGCAAGAACCACTGTTAGACGGAGCAAGGCCTTGACTTCTTTAAAGCAAGCTCATGTGCTTTGTGACCACAGCCACAAAAACCAAACGCCTTGTTTTGCTCAGTAGCCGCGTGAGAGGCTCAGACACTAAGCTTTATGCGGAAGACAAATAGAATTGTAGAGCCAATTCAGGAGGCCTAGAAAGGCCTGAAGTTCGGCCTTAGACTTTGGCCTGGGTGCATCTAAAATAGCAGTTAGTTTGGATTCAGCAGGATGAATCCCAGCAGCATCAATTTTGAATCCCAGAAATTCAGTAGAAGGCACCCCCATCTTGCATTTGTCTTTTCTGAGCTTGAGGCCTGATTCCCTGAATCTTAACAGGACAGCCCTAAGTCTTTCAGCTAGAATGTGTGTGGAGTCTCCTGCAATCAAGACATCGTCAAAGTAGGGGCCGACCCCTGGTATACCTCGTAGTGTGTTTTCCATTACGCTTTGGAAAATCCCAGGAGCGACATTTACTCCAAACTGTAGCCTTTTTACTTTAAAGGCTTCCCCTTTTGGTTCACAATAGTCTGAGCTATGGCAGCATCATATCAACAGGCAGCTGTTTGATATGGCTTGACTGTCACAAGCGTGCAACAACCATGCCCCCCTTGAAGAGAGGCCAGGATGTGGACTGACCCAAGGAACAGGATAGGCATGTTGCTGTAATGCTTATTGAGTGTGCATTGTCATCAGCACAATGCGAATGTCCCCATTTGCCTTTAGAGGCTAACAATGGGGTCTCCCACGGGCTGGAATCAACAGTTATCTAGGATTCCCTGTGAATTAGTTTGGTCTAATTCATGTCAATACTTACTTTTTAAAGCAAAAGGGACCCTTCTTGCTTTAATCCTAAGGGGAGTGACAGTGGGGTCTAGCTTTAAGGACACAGGTGGTCCTTTGAATGTGCCCAGCTGGGGGCTGAAAACATCTGCAAATTCTTTGCAGACTTCCTGTAGGTCGAGTGTTTGTCAGCTATTGAGTCCTGTGACGTGTATCCCCAGGGCCTCAAACCAATCGAGTCCTATGAGACTCGTTTGTTCACCCCCTACTACTAATAAGTCTAGTGGACCTTCAAAACTCTTGTATTGCACGTTAAGGGTGGCCTCCCCCTTAACACACACTCTTGAATTTTGAAAATCTGTTAACACAATGTCAGAAGGCCTTAACCTGGCCTGAGTTCCACTACCGGAACAAATCTTCCTAAATGTATGCAAGGAGATAATTGAAAAGGCAGACCCTGTGTCTAGTTTCATAGATAATGGAACCCCTTGTAGCTTCACCTTGAGTGACAGCTTTTTCTTAATGGGCTTGTGTGTGCCTGTCCTAAGGATGCTTCTTCGCGACGCGCAAAACCCTACCCTATTCTGGCTGGGGAATCTGGTACCTTTCAGGCGCAGTTCTTCCTGAGGTTGTACCTTTCGTCGGCCCAGACACACAGC
>NW_024097785.1:0-14897 GCF_016545835.1 Crotalus tigris | reverse complement strand
ACCATTCCCTATATGAGGACTCTAGGCAGACCCTTATATGTCCTCTCTTGAAGAAACATCCAGGTAGAATGGTGATTTCTATTTAATGTTACTTCTTTTGGACAAGAACTTGAAAATAATCTCTCAAGTAGCGCAGAGTTATGCTACCATGATAAGCAAAAACTCCATTGCACTAAGCCGATACTAAGGGTTGGTATTTATTATAATCATATTTTATTTGAATACATCTTAGTATCTTTGTTCTTAATTATTTTAAGATTCTACTCATTGATTTTCATATATATATCCTGCTAACCAAATCACAAAGATGTCATGATAACTTATTTGAAATTGATCTTTTCTTCTGTATATAGTCATGCTGGCTATATGACTGCAGAAGTGTCTTTGGACAACTGGCTCCCTCGGCTAAGAAATGGAAATGAGGACCATCCCCTAGAGTTGGATATAATTGGACAGAGGAAGCCTTTACCTTTATCTTTATTCATCTCTAACTACAAAAGCAGTCACATCTTCATTTAACTGTTCCCATTTCAGATCAGTACTTTCTCCCCTCTACTATGATTTGTGACCTGTCAATCTGGCTATGCCTGAAAGAATGCTTACCTCCCCTCTCAACCCTCCCCCCCATATGATATACAGGGGATATAGTGGGAGGGTATTTCCCAAGAACTTCAACCCATCCATCTACCATGCATAGTAGTTATCACTAAGGACATTCTTCTGAAGAGCACTAAGGTTTAGTGCTCTTCAGAAGAATGCTAGCCAGTGCTTAAGCAAACAGCTCATTAGAAAACCATTGGACCCCATGTTCAGAGATAGCTAATTGACAGATTATCAGCACAGATCACTTCCATTCTGGAGTTTTTCGCTTGGGCAACTTGAAACATGGTTACTTTCTTCATCCTAAGCTTACACTTGTCCAGTCTGACTCATTAAGGAAAGTAATTTGATATTTGTCATTCCACTGACAGATGATGATTACTAGGAAAGAAAAATATGCTTAGGGAACTAACAACTGCTGTCCTTAACTTTTCTATATTAGAACTGTAAGGGGAACATCACTCCCCAGCCTTGTTACTGAGTCAGATCAGTTCACTATTATCAAGGAAACACAATTTATGCTGGCATATTTTTCAGAGGCATGGATATGAACACATAATACCTGAGAGATGGAGAGATGGTGATTTGCCCAGAGTCCTTCTGGGAAACCAAAGCTTAATGATGCTTTGAACCTGTTATAGCCCCGACTTTGATCCATATATTGTAACTATACTGTCTCCTGTTAATTTTTCCCAATCATTCCTTACTTATATATTTCATTATTATTAAGTTTAATGCAAGAATTGTCAACTTGCAATAGTTATCCCCCCTTTTTTGGTAATCTATAAAATTACTATGACAACTACAGCTGAAAATCAGAGACATGGTTTCCTAGCACTTTGGGCAGAAAATGCAGGAAAAATATAACACAGGACTTAAAATAAATTGTGGCAAATAAAATTTAGAAAATACAAAATAATCTCAAAATCTCAGTTCTGCCCACCTTATATTAATTACATGGTCACTGCTTTTTTGCATTATTTTGGCCTTCCCTCCCAGATGTTAATTATGACTTCTGGTTAGTGAAAGGCTTTTAGGAAATAAAGGGGGCAAATGGTTTGGATTTTCATAATTCTAATGAACTGTGCTCACATAGGCATGCATCTTCACAAATGTCATCCTTTATTCTAGCATAATGTTTTTATTTTTAAAAAAGAAAATCAGGCTGGAAGCCAAAGAATACAATGTACTTTCATTTACCAAATGAACCAATGCAATGTTTAAAGAAATTATTTGGTTACTGAGGCTGACAAAATGCACAAGCTTAAATATATCTCTAGGTAAGTATCTGCTGGCAGTGTAATTGGTTCCTAGTGAAAATTTCCTCTCTCAGCTTCCTCATCTATCTTTTAATTTAAAACAGCATTAATTGGAAGTTCCCAGACATAATTTGCTTTTCTTCAAATGAGTCTTCAACTGGTAATTTAAATAAGTGACAGTTCACTCAAGCATGTGAATAATGTTAACTGTCTCAAGCTTTTTGAAAAGTCCATATATTAGTTAATGACCTGATCTGAATTATTGCAGCAGATTATGAGTCAGATTATCAATACCTCTCTTTGTCTCATGATGAAGGATCAGGACAGCAGTTTGAACAGTTCTGGATTTTCTCTGAGAAAACCTCAACTGTTTCTATCCTGGGAAAACAGAAATGTCTTCAAAGTCTTTACAAATGCCATCCAGATAAAAGCTCTAGGGATCTCCGGTGGGAGAGATTTATTTTATCTATTTAAAGAAAAAGAAAACGTCCAAGATCCTAATAGGTAGCACTGTTTAACAAAGGGCGCTAAAAGATCATTTGCATTATGTCACTGGAAGGACAGAAAACATCCAATAGAGGCAGTTTCTCAAATAATCAGGTCCTGAAGGGCTTTATAAATAACAACTAGCCCACTGACTTGCACCTGGAAGTAAACTGACAAACAGTAGTTCATTCAGTAGTGCTTGTGAGGGGCGTATCCCATAACATGCCCATTTCATCTATACCAGGGGTAGGCAACCTTGGCTCTTTTATGAAAGAAACAAGGTTGCCTACCCTTGATCTATATAGAACAAAATAATATATCCATGAATTAAAATTGCAATAACACTTTAAACAACTTTTGTCCTGCCTGTGCCAGAGCTCTGGAAACTACTTTGACTAGTGTTACATCCAGAGTTTGATTTTTGTGAGGAGCCTGATGAAGTGGACAGCTAAGTCATCCCTATTTTAGACCCATGGCCCCTCCTGATGCACCAAGGCCTCCCAGGAAGTGACATGTGACTTTGAGAGGGATGATGGTCCTACAGTCTCCTAAGGAGGTGGTGGTCTGCCCCCTTCTCAATAGGTCTTTGCTGGACCTGACTGCGCTGTAAAAGTTTTATTCAGCCTTCAAAGATGTATCAATTCCATCCTGTCCTTGCTGTGCCATATGTGAGATAGTAAGCTTCACCTATAAGCTATCTTTGATATGACAGTCAGTTGATTATCTAAAAGAAAAGTAAGTATTTCTTAAGAGACACCATTTACTATTGTGGAAAGTCAGTCCCCCAGAGAAGGAAATATTAAAGAGGCAGAAAAGCATGCCCAGTTTCCCTTGATAGCCCTAGGTCTCCCTCCCTCAAGCAGAAGCCATCTCTGTACAAATGCAGATGTAAACCATCAGGAAGGCCCTAGCTATGAGATCAAGAAGACAAAGACACCTAGAATATGCATACCTCACCCAAACTCTAAGAGTCATTAGCCCCAGCACTAGGGAAGCAGGATATGACCTTTGGGACATAACAGGATTAACCTTTCATCATCAGAATACCAGAAAAGGACACTCAGATTCAGGTCAAAGTTCATGCCACAGGAACAGGAACAACTCCACAAACAAAAGGCTCCAGAGGGTATAAAAACCCACTCCCTACATGTTCGCTCTCTTTCCTGCCAGAACTATCTTTCTGTCTGGCTCTCCTCTTCAATAAACTGCAACCTTCTTTCTAAAGCAGTCACCATGTTGTTTAGTCCCAGCTTGGATGAATCATGATGAAGACTTTTCCTTCAACACTATTAAATATTGGACTGCTAAATGTTAACTATCTTATAAATACATAAATATAATCCACTCCAAATACATCTAATTATCATTACACAGTTCACTTGTCCTATGCTTCCTATTCTGTATAAGCACATTTGAAAGCTGGGGATTTTACAAAATGTTCCTGTTAATTTTGCCCATTAACAATAATTCAGACCTAACTGATAAAGTATAAAATATGATGTTAGGTTAAGCAAGTAAACTACAGTATATCCACCTCAAATATATTTCCCAGAGAAATATAAATTGCCAATTTAGCTGTAAAATATAGATAGAAAGGACGTTTAATTTGGACACTAAAAAAAATAATAAAGTACTGGCAAACAAGCAAGGACATGGATAACCCCTGAAACAACAGCAAAATACAGGTAGTCCTTGACTTACAACATTTAAAATTGTAACAGCACTGAAAAAAGTGATTTATGACTATTTTTCCCACTTATGCCTATTTCAGCATCCCCATGTCACATGATCAAAATTCATATACTTGGCAATATGACGGTTGCAGTGTCCCAGGATCATGTGATCACTTTTTGGGACCTTCTGATAGTCAATGGGAAAGCCAGATTCACTTAACAGCTGTGTTACTAACTTAACAATTGCAGTGATTCATTTAAAACTGTGGCAAGAAAGATTGTAAAAGGGGGTAAAACTCACTTAACAACTGTCTCATTTAGCAACAGAGATTTTGGACTCGATTAGTCATAAGTTGAAGTCTACCAGTACACTTTCTTAGATGCCTTTGCTTATTAGATTTCTTTATTAATATGAACATTAATCTGCATATATTATAACTCAACCCAAGGACTGCTGTGCTGATTAAGTGTATAATCAATATCCTGTAGAAGTGTTGTCTCCCTGCCCCCTTTAGGATTGTGTATTTCTTCTGCCACTTTAATAAACCAATCTAAACTTCCATGGATTTGTATGCTGGTGTTTGCTTCTAAATGAACTCTTGAGAAATTCTTCTACCTAGCAAAATAGGCCAGAGTTGTCCTCTGAGAAGACATAAACCTGGTATTTTGCACTGGAAACAAATAATACAAGATCTTAGAGCTATGAGGAAAGTATGCTGGACGTTTGTTTTTTTCCCAGATTTGGTATGAAAGCTTGCATCTCTTTAAAAGTACAAAAAAAAGCTTAACAAATAGTTTCTAAATCTACAAAAAAAAAAAAAAAAAAAAAACAACAACCCAATTTTTGTTTATCTTGAATATTTATTTTTTCTTCCTTGGTATATTTCTTGAATGTTTTGTTAAGTAGGTTTTATTGTTATTGACTTATGTAACTGACTATTTTTTGTTATTAATTTGTGTAAATTAAATAATGAATATTATTCATTGTCAGATATTCTTTGTTCTGCAAATTGTTCCAGCAATTATTTCATTATATATAACTGCATCTTAGATCAATGCTACTAGCTTTTCATGAACTTACAGAAATATTTATAAGATTCTAGCATATTTCTACTACCAATACATTTTTGCTTCTTTAGTGTTAAGTAGGTATTTTGATTCCTTTAACAGAGTCTCCATCATCTAGGGTCTAGAGCATCCAATTAACACCTCTTAACAGCTATTAAGGAGGATAATTGCCTGCTGTTATACTCACATTTCAAAAGCTAATTATAGACAATTTACTCTTCATAAACCCAGCCCTATCTCCAGGTATGTTGGCCCTGTTATGGATTACAAAGTGAACTGAAACATTTATGTCTAATAATAGTTATCATCAATGTATCACTTTGCTTCAGCAGAGGACTTAACAATCATCTCATTTATCTTCATTACATTCTTGTGATTCAGATAGTGGGATATTATTCCTGCTTAATGGAAGAGCAACTAATCTGAGAAATGCCTGAGAAAATTGATAGATTCTTGTTTAAATCTTTATTCAAAAACAGCAATATTGAGACCTCACATTTATTTCCCACCAATAGGTTTATCTAACTGAATGTCAATTTAGTGCTTTGAATATGAACTCCAGCTAAGGGTAAATAGAGAGTTGGGCCAAAGATACTCTGATGCATTCCTAATAAAGCAGTCTTTGAGTGTTCTCATGTAACATCAACCATTTTTTAACAAATCTAATAAATGAAATCAATAGGCTGATGGTGGAACAATAGATAACAGAGCTTTTACTGATTTTTTAAAGTTTTGTAGAGGTGCTTTGGTTTAATGAATTATAATAATCTCATCAAAGTTGATTTGTGACTAGAAACTGAGACTTGTTTTGAACCACAGAATCAAATCAGGTGGTTATGAAGTACATTTCAGCCTTTCAGAGCGCATTGTAGATTTGATGGCTTATCTGAAATTTTGGAGCTTTTTGGAATCAACATATACTGCAATATTGCAGCTTCACTTGCCTATATGGAAAATGCTGACATTTTTTTAAAAAAAACATTCTTATTGCTTTTAAAATAATAACCAGAAAAATGTACAAAACACAAAAATACATACATGTTTTTAAAAATGTTGGAGAATGCTAAATGAGGGCGAGTATTGAAACAGATTTTCTGCCACTGATGTATACATGCATGCAGACACAACATACATACATGTGCACATGCACACACATATACGGATAGATAGATAGATAGATAGATAGATAGATAGATAGATAGATAGATAGATAGATAGATAGATAAATAGATAATTAGTTTTATCACTTGATTAAGCTTTGTGTCTGTAAATGTTCATTTGGAGTGACAAGACTAAACCACACTAAACCAGATTGATTCTATTCCTTTTCTTTACTCTAACTTCATTGATGTGGCTAGCCATTGATCTTAATTTGGATTCTTCCTATGACAATAGGACTTTAAGCTTCTTTTGGGCCATACCAACACAACGAGGAGTTCTTCTCTACTTTTAGATTCTAAATTTGAGCTGAAAGCTGATTATTGCGGTCAATGACTTATAAAGGTCAAGGTCAAGTATACTTATAAAATCTTTATTCTAGGATAAGTCTGCCTCTCTTGCTAATCATATATATGCTGCTTTAAAAAATGGTAGAACAGCATCTCTACTCGTTCTCACATTTTGTGCACCCCTTTTATTGTGGGAGATCTATTGATTTCACTTTAATTCATTATACCTACTAAGTTTTGGTAATGTATTATCTTCAGTGTGGCAATCCTAATAAAGCTGGTGATAATATATATATATTTAATTCTTTTCCAGGAGGCCTTGTCTTCATTTATGTCAAATGTCCTGGCACACCACAATTTAGTGGTCAAAGGCAGAAAAGCTACTCCACTCAAATCAAAGGACATTTGTCCTTGTAAATGACAGGGAACTTATCATCCTAGAAAAGCTTGTGGAAATTAAAAACTTTCTAGAAGTTTCTTTTTTTAAAAAAAATGGATTAAAATATTTTCTGCTTTTTGAAATCTGTTCTCTGCACGGGTTGGATGTTTTTGTCCTTTCTTTTTCACATCCCTGCTATGTCTTAAACCCCTACAATTTACTGGGGTGAAATCCTTAAAGATATCCAGCTGAAAGTTGGCAGTCATAATGAAACCTAACTATTCCCTGATATTTTCCTCCTATTTTGACAAAAGATAAACTAAAAATGAAGCAGCTTCAGGCTTTTTAATGTTTTTAGCCCATGATCAAGTCTTATCCCTCCCCTCAAATATAGTTCAAATCTCAAACTTGTGTTGAATCATGCCCTCTTCACATTTCTTTTTTTGGGACTAATATGCAGAGGACTAAGGAGAGAAATAACTATAATGTTCTGACCATTC
The DNA here is from genome assembly GCF_016545835.1 of Crotalus tigris. Classification (NCBI taxonomy): domain Eukaryota; kingdom Metazoa; phylum Chordata; class Lepidosauria; order Squamata; family Viperidae; genus Crotalus; species Crotalus tigris. Next base: position 7,484 of record NW_024097785.1, on the reverse strand, counting down.
CCATTCTTAAAATTAAAAAAAAAATCCAGCCATCAGGATGATTGTTTTACTAAAAATAATACCAGGGAGAAGATCTTGAAAAAGGCATAATGTTTAGTTGCACATTTTACTGATTTACCTTCTGTTGCTTGCAAAATTTTTGTAGATATTCCATTAGTTTCTGTAACTGTCTAATGACTGGGATGCTGATCTAACTTAATTGTCTAGTATTAGAGGTTTCTATAGAGCAGGGGTGTCAAACTTGCAACGTTCCATGACGTGTCGTGACGTGTCGTGACTTTTTTTGCCATTGCCAGCAATGGGATGGGTGCGGTTTCACTATGATGCATCCGGCCCACAGACCGGCAGTTCAACACTCCTGCTATAGAGAATACCATCCAAGGTATCTTGGATGTTGAAATTGCTACTGTACATAATTTCAGTATAATGCTTGCATCTTTGATACTCTTTGAATTAATTGCTCGCTATTCATGGGCATTCTTTAGCATACCAGTTCAAGGTTAAAACTTCCTTTGGAGTTCAAAGATATTTTGGAAGGCTTGCTGTTTTTCCATGTCTGTTTCCAGCCTCAGTGTCTTTACAAATGTTATTGTAATAGAGCTTTTGTCTCTTGTAATAGTTCTCAGAAATTCCTTCTTAAATTATTTACTTTTTTTTTTGTCTTTCTTGGCTTTAGTTTCTTGTCTCCTCATGGCAATTTCCACCATCTGTTCTGACATGCAGTTTACTTTCTCCTGTTTCTTAGTCTTTGGCAGGCTCTTTTCATATTCATCTCTAATAATTTTCTTGTTTTTGTTCCACATTTCATCTAGTTTTCTCTCATTGAGCTTCAGGGCTTTGAAACTATTCCTGATGTACTACTTGAAAATGGTAGCTATACAGCCAGGATAATATAATGAAAATTAGTTGGCTTTCTTTTTGCAATGTAGCTTGATTTAGATATTACATATGAACAGTGAACATCTGGCTCAAATCAGTTCTTGGTACTCTTTTTTTGTTATAGTCAATCTTTTCCTTATATCATAATACAATTAATTTTATTTCTGTGTATTCTACCTGGTGATTCTACTTATATAGGTATGATTTTTTGTTGTTTGAAGACTAGCAATGAAGACATCATTGGATTTTTAGAAGGTGGTGCTGGTCTACTTAATCTATTATTTCTTAGGCTATACAGCCCAACTACATTTTTTTTTATCTTAATATCTCTGGCATTCCAGTTTCCAACCAGAAGCAGTATATTTTGCTTGCACTTTCTGTCACTTTTAGACTGAACTTAATCATAAAACTGATCAATCTCTTCTACTTTGCCTAGCAGAATAAAAACAAGTTATCTCAGAAATAAAAGAGGTTCTGAGTAATGCCCTCTATTTGAGCTGGAGGAAGATTCAGAATTCAAATTATTTGACAACAACCTAGACAAATTGTTGAAATTTTATTGGCAAGATTTCAGAAATGGGTTGCCATTGCCTCCTCTCTAGAGCTAAAAGAGAGTGTGTGACTGGTATAAAATAATTGAGATACTTCATGCCTAAGGTGGATCTAGAACTCACATTCTCTAGGTTTCTAACCAGATGCCTGAAGCATTGGCTCTTTCATTAATTGGTTCTTTCATTAAATGCAGCCTAGATGAGATCTCACCCATTACAAAATTCAAACAATTGTTTCAGAAATCAGATAAATAAATCTCTCTTCCCATTGGAAAGCTAAACCAAAACTTCATATAAAATGCAATAGACAATCTATGATAAGGCATGTTCAGTTACTAGCCAATGAACGAACAATTTACTTTGTAGTTTGAAATATTAGTCTTCATTATGACTGAAAGCAGGGAAAAATAATTGCCCTTTTTTCTTACTAAACAAAACAGACAACCTATTAGTAAGAGATACAGATTAGTTTTTTTTTTTTAAATCATATTTCAGATCTTGCTATGAAGCTTTGTACCTAAATGGCTAAATTTCTCTCTGTGTGTCTCTTTCTCGTAATTTGAGGAAAGGTATGAATTGTGTAAAAAAAGAATTTCCCCGAGGGCAGCATATTAAAACTTTGACTTGTGTTCCTTTGACAGGGTAAAAGAACTTTAACAAAAGTGTCAATTAGTTTATGATTTTTAAAGGCTAAGAAATCTGCATGCATTCCTGCTATTACCTTCATGAGGGTTGAATTAGAAAAGACAGATCATTTTCTTAAAAGCAGCTCTGTCTCAGTCACCAATAAGAGAAGGGAAAGGACAAAATATATAAGAACTAAGCCCTTCTGTACCTCTTCTTGCCTTGTGTTTTGTCCAGGACACTTAATTTCCGGATTCTTGAGTAAAGAAAAAAGAATACTGACATTTTAGAGAAGGATTGGCATTAGGAATGAACAGATCGTTTGTTTTTGAATTTGGATCATATTCACATTTGAATAGAGCAGATTAAATGTGAAATTGACAACAATCAGAAATTTTAAAAAACTTTGTTTTTTTATATTAGCCTCAGGTGTGCTTATTTGAAATAAAAATAATGGTTTTATCCTATATATATATATATATATATATATTTGTTTTCTGAGGTTTTCGCGGGTATTTGTATATAGGTCTTTGGTTGTTCGGGTTTTCTCCCGCGTAAAATTGGAAGTGTCTTGGCAACGTTTCGACGAAGTCACATTCGTCATCTTCAGGCTGGTGTTTTTAGCTTCTTGCTTTGAGCATCAATGTGTGGTTTTAGCTGTTTCTTCCTTTTAACTGACAGTGAGGGTATGAACTGATTGGATGGGAGCTTGTCTTTGTTCTGATTGGGTGGAGGTAGTGTTCTGAATGGTTAAGGGGCTTGGCGTGGCTCTGAGTGGCTGGGGGAGTGTTCTGTTTGGTTGTGCTCAGGTTAGTCTGAGTTGCAGAGGGGTTTAAGATTTGGGGTTAGGGAGTCGTTTGTCAATAAGGGCAGGTTTCCAAATGGCTGGTAGGCGGGAGGTATCATCTCGCTTGTTCATGCTGTGTGGGCGTTTTTCTATCTCGAGGGCTTCTCTGATTATTCTGTTATTAAAATGTTCACTTTTGGCAATGGTTCTGGTATTTTTAAAGTCAATTTCATGTCCTGTGGCTTTAAGGTGTTGGACCAGGAAGATGTTGGTTCCTCTTTTTTGACTGAGTTCTTATGTTCTTCAATGCGTGCACTTATTCTTCTGTTGGTTTGTCCGATGTATGTGGTGGGACAAGTGGTGCATGGGATTTCGTATACTCCTTGATTTTCTAATTCAATTTTATCTTTTGGGTTTCTAAGGATGGTGGATATTTTTCTGTTTGTGCAGAATGATGTTTTGATGTTGTGTTTATGAAGGATCTTACTGATTCTGTCTGTGGTGCCTTTTATGTATGGGAGGAGGGCTTTGCCGTTTTCTTGTTCTTTGTCTTGGATTTTGGTGGGGGTTTCTTTTTGGATTAGGTTTGTAATCTTATTTCCTACGGAATCCATATGGATGTTAGTACATGGTGAGAGTGTGTAGTTCGGGTTTTAGGTGTTGTTCGTCAGCTCAAAGCGTTGGTTGGAGATGAGGTGTCTTGGCTACAGAGTTGATCTGTGCTGGGTGGTGGTGTGAGAGAGCGTGCAGATAGTGGTTTGTGTGTGTTTTCTTCTGGTAGATGGTGTGTCCTAGGGAGCCATTGGATTTCTTGTAGACTAAGACATCCAGGAAGGGAAGTTGGTTGTTAGCTTCTGTTTCATGGTGAACTGTATTTTGGGGTGTAGGCTGTTGAGGTGTGTGAGGAAGTTGTCCAGTTTTTCTTTCCCATGTGGCCAGATTATGAAGGTGTCGTCTACGTATCTGAGCCAGAGTTTGGGTTTGTGATCGATTTTTCTAGAGCTTGGGTTTCAAAGTGTTCCATGTAGAGGTTGGCAATGACAGGTGAGAGGGGTGATCCCATGGGTGCTCCTTCTGTTTGTTTGTATTTTTGTCCATTATAGATGAAGTATGTGTTGGATAGGCAGTGGTTGGTCAGAGCTAAGATGTGTTTGGGGGGGGTTATATTTGTTTTGAATAGCTGTCAAGGCTTCTTTGATAGGCACTTGGGTGAAGAGGGATATTACATCGAAGCTCACTAGTAGGTCGCTGGGCTGTAAGTTTTGTTTCTTTATGATCTCTATAAACTGGAATGAGTTTTTTACGTGTGAGGTGATGGATTCTGCATCGGGCTGTAGTTGTTTGGCGAGAAATTTGGCTAGGTTTTGTAGAGGTGAGCCTATGGAGCTGACTATAGGTCTGAGTGGGGTTCCTTCTTTGTGTATCTTGGGGAGACCATAGAGTTTGGGGCATCTGGATGATTTCTCTCTGGGAATGATTCTTTGCTGGATCTCTTCGCTAATGGGGGAGGCTTTTATTTTGGATCTGGTGGTTTTTTCCAGGTAGTGGTGGGATCTGTATTTAGGGGTTTGTATGTGGAGTCTTGGGAGTAGGTTCGGTTTAATTGTTTGGTAGTCAGATAGTGTCATTTAACCACCGTGGCGTTTGCCCTTGTCTGCTGTAGGATAGTATGGCTGGTGTCTTCTTTCAGGTACGTAGTGCGGTCGTTCCTCTTTGGGTAAGTGCTTTTGGTGGCTTGCTTTTTTTTGGGTTGCAAAAGGGGGGGAGGATGTTGGTGATTTGAGTCTGATTTTGTTAGGTCATCGGGGTTGATTTTGGTCAGCGGTTTCAAACTTCACATATAATGGTTTCAGTGGGGATGTGTTTGGGAGCGACTGCAAAGTTGAATCCTTTGGAAAGGACATTGGTTTCGGCTTTGGTGAGGATCCTATCTGAGATGTTATGAACTGTTTGTTTCATGTGTGGCTGTGAGGGAGGAGGGTTTTGTTTCTGGCGTTCTTGTAGTCTTCGGAGTTTGTTGGTGTGTGTATCTGTCTTGAGGGTGGTCTGTGTTTCGGCTCTCCAGACGGCGAGTTGTTTGTATTTGTCCCAAAGTGCGGGGTGGATCTTGTTGCTGAGTTTGAGGTGGAGTGTGAGGAGATCTTTGTTAATTCGGTCTAGGAGGAATCTTTTTGTGTGAAGTTCATTTCTGATTAGGGCCAATTCTGTTCTTTTCAGGATCAGTTTGGTGGCTGCAGAGTTGGAGTGGAATTTCAGTTGGAAACATGTGGGGATTAGATTTTGATCTCGGCAGTTACGTAGGAATGCGAGGTCACATAAAATGGAAGCTCTTTGGACTTAAAGTTTTTCATAGGTCCTGGTCAGATGGTGGATTTCCTCCCCGTAGAGGTTCGATATTTGTTTTCTGAGGTTTTCGCGGGTAGTTGTATATAGGTCTTTGGTTGTTCGGGTTTTCTCCCGCGTAAAATTGGAAGTGTCTTGGCAACGTTTCGACGAAGTCACATTGTCTAATCTCAGGCTGGGGTTTTTAGTCTTGCTTGAGCAGCAATGTGTGGTTTAGCTGTTTATTCCATTTTAAACTGCCAGTGGGGTATGAACTGATTGGATGGGAAGCTTGGCTGTGTTCTGATTGGGTGGAGGTGTGTTCTGAATGGTTAGGGGCTGGGTGCTCTGAGGGACTCGGGGAGTGTTCTGATTTTGTTGTGCCTCAGGTTAGTCTGGTTGCAGAAGGGGTTTAAGATTTTGGGGTAGGGAGTCGTTGTCAATAAGGGCGGGTTTCCAAATGGCTGGTAGGCGGGAGGTATCATCTCGCTTGTTCATGCTGTGTGGGCGTTTTTCTATCTCGATGGCTTCTCTGATTATTCTGTTATTAAAAGGTTCACTTTTGGCAATGGTTCTGGTATTTTTAAAGTCAATTTCATGTCCTGTGGCTTTAAGGTGTTGGACCAGGGAAGATGTTGGTTCCTCTTTTTTGACTGAGTTCTTATGTTCTTCAAGCGTGCACTATTCTTCTGTTGTTTGTCGATGTATGTGGTGGGACAAAAGTGGTGCATGGGGGGATTTGTTATACTCCTTGATTTTCTAATTCAATTTTATCTTTGGGGTTTTTAAGGATAGTGGATATTTTTCTGTTTGTGCAGAATGCTGTTTTGATGTTGTGTTTATGGAGGATCTTACTGATTCTGTCTGTGGTGCCTTTAATGTATGGGAGGAGGGCTTTGCCGTTTTCTTGTTCTTTGTCTTGGATTTTAGTGGGGGTTTCTTTTTGGATTAGGTTTGTAATCTTATTTCTATGGAATCCATTGGATTTTAGTACATTGGTGAGAGTGTGTAGTTCTGGTTTTAGGTGTTGTTCGTCAGCTAAGCGTTTTGTTCTGGAGATGAGTGTCTTGGCTACAGAGTTGAGCTGTGCTGGGTGGTGGTGTGAGAGAGCATGCAGATAGCGGTTTGTGTGTGTTTTCTTCTGGTAGATGGTGTGTCCTAGGGAGCCATTGGATTTCTTGTAGACTAAGAAATCCAGGAAGGGAAGTTGGTTGTTAGTTTCTGTTTCCATGGTGAACTGTATTTTGGGGTGTAGGCTGTTGAGGTGTGTGAGGAAGTTGTCCAGTTTTTCTTTCCCATGTGGCCAGATTATGAAGGTGTAGTCTACGTATCTGAGCCAGAGTTTGGGTTTGTGATCAGATTTTTCTAGAGCTTGGGTTTCAAAGTGTTCCATGTAGAGGTTGGCAATGACAGGTGAGAGGGGTGATTCCATGGGTGCTCCTTCTGTTTGTTTGTATTTTTGTCCATTATAGATGAAGTATGTGTTGGATAGGCAGTGGTTGGTAAGATCTAAGATGTGTTTGGGGGGGTTAATATTGTTTTGAATATGCTGTTGTATCACAAGGCTTCTATTGATAGGCACGTGGGGAAGAGGAGGATACGAGCACAACGAGCTCACTAGTAATAGGCTCGCTGGGCTGTAAGTTTTGTTTCTTTATGATCTACAATAACCTGGAAATGAGTTTTCTACGAGTGGTAGAGGTCGAGGATTCTGCAATAGGGCTGAGTTTGGCGAGAAATTAAGGCTAGGTTTGTAGAGGTGAGCCTATGGAGCTGACTATAGGTCTGAGTGGGGTTCCTTCCTTGTGTATCTTGGGGAGACCATAGAGTTTGGGGCATCTGGAGGATTTCTCTCTGGGAATGATTCTTTGCTGGATCTCTTCGCTACTGGGGGAGGCTTTTATTTTGGATCTGGTGGTTTTTTCCAGGTAGGTGGTGGGATCTGTATTTAGGGGTTTGTATGGGGAGTCTTGGAGTAGGTTGGTTAATTTGGTTTGGTAGTCAGATGTGTTCATAACCACCGTGGCGTTGCCCTTGTCTGCTGGTAGGATTATTATGCTGGTGTCTTCTTTAAGGTTACGTAGTGCTGTCTGTTCCTCTTTTGGTAAGTTGCTTTTGGGTGGCTTGCTGGTGCAGAGGATGTTGGTGATTTCGAGTCTGATTCTGTTGGCGTCGTCAGGGTTGATTTTAGTCAGGCTGGTTTCAACTCCACATATAATGGTTTCAGTGGGGATGTGTTTGGGAGCGACTGCAAAGTTGAATCCTTTGGAAAGGACATTGGTTTCGGCTTTGGTGAGGATCCTATCTGAGATGTTATGCAC